>NW_024730668.1:21933663-21938663 GCF_018991925.1 Homarus americanus
AAACCAGTTGCAAAAATCATCTGAAGTTCCAGTTACTTCACCTCAGTCATGTTTGTCATTAGATGCTGCTCAAGTTCAAGAGCCTCAGTTGTTAAAACCATCCTCGTGTGCCTCTGAAGGTGGTATATTATCATTTTTAGATGCAGGAAAACAGCCAGCATCACTGCCTATCACATCACCAGATCAGTCATCACCGGTGCCTACTGTAATAACAGATCAGACATCATCACCTCATCCTTCATCTAAGAATTCTTCACCACCATCTTCTGTTACTCCTGTTGAGAAAGTAGGGTTACCATATTCTACTTCGGGCCAGGATTCATCTCTTCAGTTTGATTCATCTGGTGTACTTTCCAAAGAGGATGGATTACCTCAAGGTGGTTCAATCTCAAGTAGCAGCCAGGATGTCCGTGTGTGTTCCAGTGTTGAAAGTGGAAACCAGGATCATCTTAACGATGCAGTGGATGGTTGTGAATCTAATAAACGAACAGACTCTACTTTAAACATTGGGCTTGAGGGTGAAGGGTTTTCTTGTGGTAACAGAATCTTGGATGATTCTTCAGAAGTGGTAAACAGTGAGCAAGAAATGCAAATTGATGAACCAGATGACTGTTGGAATGATGTGGATTCTTCTCGTGAAGCAGCAATGGAAACTATGCCCTTAATTGTTGATACTCACACATTAAGACAAGATGATGTTGATCAGGGACATTCAACTGTTAATTCAAACAGTGAAGTGAATAGTAATTTTGTGTGTCCGTCAGTATTACCCACTCCACAAACTGGTGTGTCAAATGTTAACACTGTGCCATTATTGGAATCGGAGCCTCTCCAGCCAGTAACTATTGGCAGTAGTTTACAGCCTTTACAAGAAGTTCAAGAAGCCTCTGTGCTGGATGATCCGTCCTTTGCAGCTGAACTAACATTAATGGACAGTAGTGCTGATGAAGCAGACAGTATTGGGGGTTTAGTGATCAACAGTGTAATTGGTGCAGCTGATGGAGTAGTTGATTTCCATCCTGATGAGGATATGGAAACAGACAGAGAGCTGACTGATATTAGTGCTTCTGCACCACAGATAGTGGGAGGGGCTTGTGATAATGATTCTAGTGATGAAACAGGACCCAGTGCCAAGAGAATGAGATTTGAAAATGGAATTGGTGATTTAGATGATAAATTACAGGGTGCAAAGAAAGTTGTTTTTAAAGTTACGCCAGTGAAGAGTGGAGATGAGCTGTGGGATTCTCATAAACTTCATCAAGTTTTGTTAACGAATGGCACCATTTTGTTGCGGCTCCATGCATCAGCAGACAGTGTAGACATGTTTGAACCAGATAGCAATGACAAAGAAAATGAAAAGGTTGACTTTACAGGTATATTGTGCGAGGCCAAAGAGGAAGACCATGACCATATTCTTGGCCTTGCTAACCTAGAACCTGATGCTGATGTGTATGATCCTCTTGCAATAGGTTCAACTCATGCTGCTGATCACACATCTCCCCCACATTATATTCGGCCGTTCCCTCACTCCAGGGGTCGTTCTACAGCACTTCAACCGGCCATGTCAAGACCAGGATTCAGACATCTACAGTCACCTCCTCATGTAAGAATTAAATATATTTGTAATAGTTCAGTACTGCATGTGGAAGCTTTGTGTAATTAATCATTTTGGATTTTTATTATACTGTACTGTACAATTAAAGTTTATAATTTATTTTGTAGTAAAAGTGCATGGCAAGCTTGTGGGATGGTCAGGTTTATTTTACCTATTTATGTAACTTTATTTCTTTGTGATGTACTGTAATCTACAGTCTCTCCTCGACTTACGACAGGGTTCTGTCCCGACGACCAGGTCGTAAGTCGAAAAGGCGAAAATAATACATAAAAATTCTAAAATGGGTCTCTTTTTCTTCTCAGCACCACGAGAACTCTCAATTTTATGCTAGCCAGCCATTTTAAAGGGAATTGCAAACGAAAATTTTGTCACTACACAACGCGATCACTAACGTTGGGACTCGAAAATACATAATGTGAAAAATATTTTATACGACCACGGTCGTCGTATGTCCGGGTTGTCGTAAGTCGAATATGTTTTAAGTCGAGGAGAGACTGTATTGGGTAAATTGATTATAACATGTTGTAGTGCAAAAATCATATTACTATACAGTGCTGTAGCTTGATAATAATGCTATGAGTCATTGATGCTCACTGGTTTGTCATCCCTTATTATTCATTTCATGTAATGTGTCATCAGAAAATAAAAAAATTTTCTTAGTACAGTACAGTACAGTACTGTAATTTTTAGCATTTCTCTGCCTGTCTCTTAAGTGAGGGAGATGTGTAACATGCAAGTCCTTTAGAAACTTTGAGATAGACATGCGGGAAGCAATAATGTGCTTGTGAAGGACCAGAAAGCATGGCATTAAGTAATTTTGAGTGGTTATATGATGCATTTGTCTACAGCAACAGGGATAAACCAAATTACAGTAGAAGTCCAAAAATCCGGACTGCTTGGGGATTGGGTCGGTCCGGATTTTCCGGATTCTCAGGCAGTACTTTTAAAATTAAAATTTAAGGAGAAATAAAGAAGAGATGAGCAGGTACATTTTGATAGTTTATTCATTATCAAATAAAGCATGCTTCATTCATCAAAATGAGCAGTTTTAAAGAAAAATAAAGTCAACACTAGACAAAAATGTAAACAAACTGTCTAATACCATGATGAGTCTTGAAATTCCTAAGCCATCCATCACTAAATGCGCACTCTGATTCAATGTTCATTTGCTCCTTAAAAGACTTTGCTTTGGCAATAAGCATCGGCCCAGAAATTGCCATACCTTCTGATCGTTTGAACAAAAACCATTCGTGCAACACTTTATCAAGATTTTCTAATTTGGGCCAATATAAACTTTTTCTTTCAGCAATTTTAATGTAAGGCTCAGAAGAAGCTGTGAATTCTAGAATTTTATTCTTTGCCTTTTTTATATCATAAATTGTAGACTTTCCAATGTTGTATGTTTCCATTAGAACAGCATTGCTCACATTACATTCTAGTTTCTTAATTATTTCAAGTTTGTCACTCAATTCCAATGTGTTCTTCTTTTTCTTCACACAACGAAGTTTATCTACTTTAGGGGCCATTATTATGGGCTTGTACTCTGTACATGGAAAGAGTAGGACTCAAAATTACATACGTTGTCACAGTTTGATTGCTTGTTTTAAAGTGGCGATTGTGTGGTCGTTTGTTGTCGCTGTGCAGCTGTGGCATTCACGCATGCACACATACACACAAAAGATTTATAGTGCCTCAAATTTTACATTTCAGTTCAAGCTAATTACAAAACTAACAAAATTAGCTACCTATAATTTACAGTTAATTTTATTATTAGAATTATGTAAATTAATTTTTTAAAGCAACTCCATTCATTCACATAACCCACAAAAGCCTGCTAAATTTAAAAAGTTTGAGTTTTCGAAAAGTCCGGATTCTCGGGTGGTCCGGATTCCTGGCATCCGGATTTTTGGACTTTTACTGTAATATCTTTGGCCCTTTTGGAAGAGGATTTATTATTGCCAAATACATCTGGTGCAGCACTTAGGAGAAAGAATTACTGTTAAATTAGGGAGAGTTTATTTTTGCTCATAATTTTGATCACTTTGCATCGTAGTGAGAAAATGCTTGACTTTTCTCTTTATTCTTGTAATTTTTTCTCATCTTGCATAGTGACTAGAATTAAGAATATAACAGACACTTAGCATTCATTCACCTTCTCTAACTGTTGTAACTGGTTGTCATGCAGTCATAAGCATTCATGTACAGTATACTTAAATGACCTGACCTGACAGGCAAACAATTGGATACATGTACCATCCTATATTGTGTCACTTATCCATAATGTGTAACTTGGTATTCTTTTTCCCATGTGTGGGGTCTGGCCTATAGCTACTGAGAGGATTTTCAGGTTCCCTGAGGGATTTTCTGAAACTGTATGTCATAAGTTTTGTTATGGAAGTATGTTTGGACCTCTGAAGGTGGATAAGCACATAATGTTCTCAACCTAGGGGTTACAGTCAACCCTCACTTTACGCGGTTAATGTAACCCGCAAGGTCCCGCGGAAAGTGAGGAACGCGTAAAGTGAATAACATAACATATGGGATTAATTGAAATAGAGTCCGGGCCGACCCCCAAACTCCACTTTTTGACGACACACACCTATGTTGTAGTAAAAATTTTATCTTAACTTTATGATGGTATGAAAAAACAAGTAATATAGAAGAGGTTAGGTTAGGAAAAATAAAGGTTAACATAGGAAAAATAAAGGTTAGGTTAGGAAAACTAAAAGTTAGGTGGAACACTTACGTTAGTAGAAGAGATGGGTCGGCGTACGGGGATGGAGGCTGGTTCCGAGGCAGAGGGCAGGCTACTGGCCCTCAGGTGAATCACCATTACTAGGTGCATCACCATCACTGTCACTTACAGTTGTCAGGGCTTCCCTGACAAATCCCTCAAAGTCATCTTCACTGTCACTATCACTGGCTTGGGCTGACTGTGGTGGGTTGCGGGCGAAGAAATCTGTTGTGCTTTGCTGATGGCTGGTGTTGATGTTGTCGTGATACACCTTGATGTAGGGCTCCATAGTCTGCAACAGCTGGGTAGTGAAGATTTCATACCTGTTTGCGTCAGGGTCGTCGGAAGGGAGGAGCTTGGCTTTCTCGATACACTCGATGGCACCCCTAACATTACTATGGGATAAGTGTTGTTCTTCTTGGGATGACGCACCACCTGCCTCTTCACTGACGTCGTCATCATCATGTACCATCTCCTCAGTAGTCACATCAGGTTCCATTATCACCTCCATGATGTCGTCGTTGGTGGTCTCGGAGAAGCCTGGAACTGTAACACTGCGCAGCTTCTCTGGCAAGGTCCACTGCTACTGCAACAGTCTGAACCTCACCAGTCACAGATTGACTCCTCCTCTCACCTGGTATTCCATGCAAC